>NC_138768.1:16413650-16443650 GCF_965119305.1 Pelophylax lessonae | reverse complement strand
CTTGTTAAGAATCTGTATATTATTCGATGTTCCTGGCCTGGCTACAACTCTATAAATCGGTTGGTAGTAGAGATCTTCCCATTCTCCGGAATGGAAAGATAAAGCAATTAAGAAACCAGCAATTCATTGTTTGAAGGTTTATGTAATGACATTTCTATATCTTCTTTTCTAAGCGAACACCATAGAGGGCTTTGTGAAAGGGCGATTTTGGCTCATTTCAGCCACTGTAAACTGACCAGCAATCCTCCTTCATGTCCTCTCACCTTTGTATCGTTTCCTCATGTTACCCAGACAGTGACCAGGAATACTTCTCATAGTTATATATAGGAAGAGATTATTTACATGTTCAATTTAACCACTCCAGCCCAAACCACCATTCTAGAATGCCACTAAGAATAAGTAACTTCGGCGGGGGCTCAGGCAGGAACTTCTGGCTAATGAGGATGCAGGCTGAGGAAGGGTCCGTCCAGACCCAAAGCATACTTCAAAAATAGAAAGAGATAGCCTGGCTGCCGCACACTTCACCTGGCCCGAATGGTTAGAAGGTAAAAGCAGCCTCAGCTCAGTTCATCTAGATCAAGACTCCAACATGTTTTGTCCCGCCCTCAGAGCTTTATCATGGAGATATCAAGCACTACACTCAGGAGCTGAAGCAATGAGATTCCAATAATTTTACAGAATACTCCATAGCAGTACACTGTGTGTTTCCCCCATAGTGCTTACATCAGGCGTGTAGTGATGCTACCTTACTTCCTGTCAGTACCGTCACCTCAATTTCTGTCAGTAATGTAACCTACCTTCCTAACAGTACCATCACCCCACTTCCTGTCAGTACCATCACCCCACTTCCTGTCAGTAATGTCACCTTACTTCCTGTCAGTACCGTAACCTCACTTCTTGTCAGTACTGTTACCTCACTTCCTGTCAGTACCGACACCTCACTTCCTGTCAGTACCATCACCTCATTTCCTGTCAGTACCGTCACCTCACTTCCTGTCAGTACCATTACCTCACTTCCTGTCAGTACTGTCACTACACTTCCTGTCACAACTATCACCTCCCTTCCTGTCAGTGCCGTCACCTCACTTCCTGTCAGTACCATCACCTCACTTCCTGTCAGTACCATCACCTCACTTCCTGTCAGTACCATCACCTCACTTCCTGTCAGCACTGTCACCTCACTTCCTGTCAGTACTGTCACATCCAACTTCTGCAGGGGCTCAGGCAGGATTTTCTGGCTAGTGAGGATGCAGGCTGAGGAAAGGTCGGTCCAGACCCAAAGCATACTTCAAAAATAGAAAGAGATAGCCTGGCTGCCGCACACTTCACCTGGCCCGAATGGTTAGAAGGCAAAAGCAGCCTCAGCTCAATTCATCTAGATCAAGACTCCAACATGTTTCGTCCCGCCCTCAGAGCTTTATCATGGAGATATCAAGCACTACACTCAGGAGCTGAAACAATGAGATTCCAACTTTACAGAATACTCCATAGCAGTACACTGTGTGTTTCCCCCATAGTGCTTACATCAGGGGTGTGGTGATGCTACCTTACTTCCTGTCAGTACCGTCACCTCAATTTCTGTCAGTACAGTAACCTACCTTCCTAATAGTACCATCATCCTACTTTTTGACAGTACCATCACCTTACTTGCTGTCAGCACCGTCACCTCACTTCCTGTCAGCACCGTCACCTCACTTCTTGTCAGCACCGTCACCTCACTTCCTGTCAGTATCATCACCTCACTTCCTGTCAGTACCGTCACCTCACTTCCTGTCAGTACCGTCACCTCACTTCCTGTCATTACTGTCACTTCACTTCCTGTCAGTGCCGTCACCTCACTTCCTGTCAGTACCGTCACCTCACATTCTGTCAGTACCATCATCATACTTCCTGTCAGTACTGTCACTTCACTTCCTGTCAGTGCCGTCACCTCACTTCCTGTCAGCACCGTCACCTCACTTCTTGTCAGTACTGTCACCTCACTTCCTGTCACTACTATCATCTTACTCCCTGTCACTACCATCACCTCACTTCCTGAGGAAGGGTCCGTCCAGACCCAAAGCATACTTCAAAAATAGAAAGAGATAGCCTGGCTGCTGCACACTTCACCTGGCCCGAATGGTTAGAAGGTAAAAGCAGCCTCAGCTCAGTTCATCTAGATCAAGACTCCAACATGTTTTGTCCCGCCCTCAGAGCTTTATCATGGAGATATCAAGCACTACACTCAGGAGCTGAAGCAATGAGATTCCAATAATTTTACAGAATACTCCATAGCAGTACACTGTGTGTTTCCCCCATAGTGCTTACATCAGGCGTGTAGTGATGCTACCTTACTTCCTGTCAGTACCGTCACCTCAATTTCTGTCAGTAATGTAACCTACCTTCCTAACAGTACCATCACCCCACTTCCTGTCAGTACCATCACCCCACTTCCTGTCAGTAATGTCACCTTACTTCCTGTCAGTACCGTAACCTCACTTCTTGTCAGTACTGTTACCTCACTTCCTGTCAGTACCGACACCTCACTTCCTGTCAGTACCATCACCTCATTTCCTGTCAGTACCGTCACCTCACTTCCTGTCAGTACCATTACCTCACTTCCTGTCAGTACTGTCACTACACTTCCTGTCACAACTATCACCTCCCTTCCTGTCAGTGCCGTCACCTCACTTCCTGTCAGTACCATCACCTCACTTCCTGTCAGTACCATCACCTCACTTCCTGTCAGTACCATCACCTCACTTCCTGTCAGCACTGTCACCTCACTTCCTGTCAGTACTGTCACATCCAACTTCTGCAGGGGCTCAGGCAGGATTTTCTGGCTAGTGAGGATGCAGGCTGAGGAAAGGTCGGTCCAGACCCAAAGCATACTTCAAAAATAGAAAGAGATAGCCTGGCTGCCGCACACTTCACCTGGCCCGAATGGTTAGAAGGCAAAAGCAGCCTCAGCTCAATTCATCTAGATCAAGACTCCAACATGTTTCGTCCCGCCCTCAGAGCTTTATCATGGAGATATCAAGCACTACACTCAGGAGTAGTGTTGAGCGAACACGGACTGTATTATTCGTGTTCGTACCGAATAATTGGATTTTTTGTACCCGAACACGGACACGGACACTTTACTGTATGTTCGGGTAAAAATCCGTGTTCGGTCGTTTTATTTCCGGGTTTTGCATGCTTTGGCGCTCTTTTCATGGCGGGCTTTCAACAGCCAATCAACAATCGTTTAACTGGTGTGCCTTAAGCCATCCCAGCCATGCCTGCAAATGTCTCAGTAGCTGTGATTGGCCGTCTGAAGCATGTGACCAAGTCTTTATAAGTTCGAGGCAGCCGCAGCGGCGTCATTATGCTGCTTAGATTCAGGGACAGAGCACACATCAACGTGCTGGCTGCTGATTAGGGAAAGATAGGCAGGAAAAAACCATTTGTGTCCGGATAGAATTGAGGGACAGGTCGGAGTGTTTAGGCAGGGCGAGTTGTAGGCATTTTAGGGATAGAGTCTGCTGAATTATATAGGGTCAGTGTCTTCTACAAACTACAATCGATATTGCTGTGTGGGGGGTGGGGTCTGCACTCAATCCTGATCTACGATCTCTTCTCAATCCTGTTAGGGACAGAGTCTGCTGAATTTTAGGGAAACTGTGTTCTACAAACTACAATCGATATTGCTGTGTGGTGTGGGATTGGAGATAGGCAGGTGTCAGTGATCCACATCCATTTTTCTGTGTGTGAGCTGCAGTGAACACAATCTTTTTGGGCTGCAGTGAACACAATCTTTTTGGGCTGCAGTGAACACAATCTTTTTGGGCTGCAGTGAACACAATCTTTTTGGGCTGCAGTGAACACAATCTTTTTGGGGTGCAGTGAACAAAATCTTTTTGGGGTGCAGTGAACACAATCCTTTTTGGTGTGCAGTGAACACAATCTTTTTGGGGTGCAGTGAACAAAATCCTTTGTGGGGTGCAGTGAACACAATCTTTTTGGGGTGCAGTGAACAAAATCCTTTTTGGGGTGCAGTGAACAACATCCTTTTTGGGGTGCAGTGAACACAATCTTTTTGGGGTGCAGTGAACAAAATCCTTTGTGGGGTGCAGTGAACACAATCTTTTTGGGGTGCAGTGAACACAATCTTTTTGGGGTGGAGTGAACAACATCCTTTTTGGGGTGCAGTGAACAAAATCCTTTTTGGGGTGCAGTGAACAAAATCATTTTTGGGGTGCAGTGAACACAATCTTTTTGGGGTGCAGTGAACACAATCTTTGTGGGGTGCAGTGAACACAATCTTTTTGGGGTGGAGTGAACAACATCCTTTTTGGGGTGCAGTGAACAACATCCTTTTTGGGGTGCAGTGAACACAATCTTTGTGGGGTACAGTGAACAGAATCTTTGTGGGGTGCAGTGAACACAATCTTTGGGGGGTACAGTGAACACAATCTTTGTGAGGTGCAGTGAACACAATCTTTGTGGGGTGCAGTGAACACAATCATTGTGGGGTGCAGTGAACTCAATCTTTGTGGGGTACAGTGAACACAATCTCATACTGAAGGTTTGAGGGTGCTGCCTGTTCCATACTCCCCCTACTCCTCATCTAGCCTTTTAGGGGTACAAACAATAGTAATTGGGGCCTAGTGTGGTTGTGTACGTGTGATATACATACACTTTTTTGGGATCATATTTTCTATTCCGCTATTTAATCAAAAACCTTTGGGGATCAGTTAAATTGGGGGATAGTCTGTGTTGGTACGTGTGAGAGAGATCCACCTTTCCAAGTTGTTGGGGTTCATCTCATACTTCTGAAGGTTTGAGGGTGCTGCCTGTTCCATACTCCCCCTACTCCTAGCCTTTTAGGGGTACAAACAATAGTAATTGGGGCCTAGTGTGGTTGTGTACGTGTGATATACATACACTTTTTTGGGATCATATTTTCTATTCCGCTATTTAATCAAAAACCTTTGGGGATCAGTTAAATTGGGGGATAGTCTGTGTTGGTACGTGTGAGAGAGATCCACCTTTCCAAGTTGTTGGGGTTCATCTCATACTTCTGAAGGTTTGAGGGTGCTGCCTGTTCCATACTCCCCCTACTCCTAGCCTTTTAGGGGTACAAACAATAGTAATTGGGGCCTAGTGTGGTTGTGTACGTGTGATATACATACACTTTTTTGGGATCATATTTTCTATTCCGCTATTTAATCAAAAACCTTTGGGGATCAGTTAAATTGGGGGATAGTCTGTGTTGGTACGTGTGAGAGAGATCCACCTTTCCAAGTTGTTGGGGTTCATCTCATACTTCTGAAGGTTTGAGGGTGCTGCCTGTTCCATACTCCCCCTACTCCTAGCCTTTTAGGGGTACAAACAATAGTAATTGGGGCCTAGTGTGGTTGTGTACGTGTGATATACATACACTTTTTTTGGATCATATTTTCTATTCCGCTATTTAATCAAAAACCTTTGGGGATCAGTTAAATTGGGGGATAGTCTGTGTTGGTACGTGTGAGAGAGATCCACCTTTCCAAGTTGTTGGGGTTCATCTCATACTTCTGAAGGTTTGAGGGTGCTGCCTGTTCCATACTCCCCCTACTCCTAGCCTTTTAGGGGTACAAACAATAGTAATTGGGGCCTAGTGTGGTTGTGTACGTGTGATATACATACACTTTTTTGGGATCATATTTTCTATTCCGCTATTTAATCAAAAACCTTTGGGGATCAGTTAAATTGGGGGATAGTCTGTGTCGGTACGTGTGAGAGAGATCCACCTTTCCAAGTTGTTGGGGTTCATCTCATACTTCTGAAGGTTTGAGGGTGCTGCCTGTTCCATACCCCCCCTACTCCTCATCTAGCCTTTTAGGGGTACAAACAATAGTAATTGGGGCCTAGTGTGGTTGTGTACGTGTGATATACATACACTTTTTTTGGATCATATTTTCTATTCCGCTATTTAATCAAAAACCTTTGGGGATCAGTTAAATTGGGGGATAGTCTGTGTCGGTACGTGTGAGAGAGATCCACCTTTCCAAGTTGTTGGGGTTCATCTCATACTTCTGAAGGTTTGAGGGTGCTGCCTGTTCCATACTCCCCCTACTCCTCATCTAGCCTTTTAGGGGTACAAACAATAGTAATTGGGGCCTAGTGTGGTTGTGTACGTGTGATATACATACACTTTTTTTGGATCATATTTTCTATTCCGCTATTTAATCAAAAACCTTTGGGGATCAGTTAAATTGGGGGATAGTCTGTGTTGGTACGTGTGAGAGAGATCCACCTTTCCAAGTTGCTGGGGTTCATCTCATACTTCTGAAGGTTTGAGGGTGCTGCCTGTTCCATACTCCCCCTACTCCTAGCCTTTTAGGGGTACAAACAATAGTAATTGGGGCCTAGTGTGGTTGTGTACGTGTGATATACATACACTTTTTTGGGATCATATTTTCTATTCCGCTATTTAATCAAAAACCTTTGGGGATCAGTTAAATTGGGGGATAGTCTGTGTTGGTACGTGTGAGAGAGATCCACCTTTCCAAGTTGTTGGGGTTCATCTCATACTTCTGAAGGTTTGAGGGTGCTGCCTGTACCATACTCCCCCTACTCCTAGCCTTTTAGGGGTACAAACAATAGTAATTGGGGCCTAGTGTGGTTGTGTACGTGTGATATACATACACTTTTTTGGGATCATATTTTCTATTCCGCTATTTAATCAAAAACCTTTGGGGATCAGTTAAATTGGGGGATAGTCTGTGTTGGTACGTGTGAGAGAGATCCACCTTTCCAAGTTGTTGGGGTTCATCTCATACTTCTGAAGGTTTGAGGGTGCTGCCTGTTCCATACTCCCCCTACTCCTAGCCTTTTAGGGGTACAAACAATAGTAATTGGGGCCTAGTGTGGTTGTGTACGTGTGATATACATACACTTTTTTTGGATCATATTTTCTATTCCGCTATTTAATCAAAAACCTTTGGGGATCAGTTAAATTGGGGGATAGTCTGTGTTGGTACGTGTGAGAGAGATCCACCTTTCCAAGTTGTTGGGGTTCATCTCATACTTCTGAAGGTTTGAGGGTGCTGCCTGTTCCATACTCCCCCTACTCCTAGCCTTTTAGGGGTACAAACAATAGTAATTGGGGCCTAGTGTGGTTGTGTACGTGTGATATACATACACTTTTTTGGGATCATATTTTCTATTCCGCTATTTAATCAAAAACCTTTGGGGATCAGTTAAATTGGGGGATAGTCTGTGTCGGTACGTGTGAGAGAGATCCACCTTTCCAAGTTGTTGGGGTTCATCTCATACTTCTGAAGGTTTGAGGGTGCTGCCTGTTCCATACCCCCCCTACTCCTCATCTAGCCTTTTAGGGGTACAAACAATAGTAATTGGGGCCTAGTGTGGTTGTGTACGTGTGATATACATACACTTTTTTTGGATCATATTTTCTATTCCGCTATTTAATCAAAAACCTTTGGGGATCAGTTAAATTGGGGGATAGTCTGTGTCGGTACGTGTGAGAGAGATCCACCTTTCCAAGTTGTTGGGGTTCATCTCATACTTCTGAAGGTTTGAGGGTGCTGCCTGTTCCATACTCCCCCTACTCCTCATCTAGCCTTTTAGGGGTACAAACAATAGTAATTGGGGCCTAGTGTGGTTGTGTACGTGTGATATACATACACTTTTTTTGGATCATATTTTCTATTCCGCTATTTAATCAAAAACCTTTGGGGATCAGTTAAATTGGGGGATAGTCTGTGTTGGTACGTGTGAGAGAGATCCACCTTTCCAAGTTGTTGGGGTTCATCTCATACTTCTGAAGGTTTGAGGGTGCTGCCTGTTCCATACTCCCCCTACTCCTCATCTAGCCTTTTAGGGGTACAAACAATAGTAATTGGGGCCCAGTGTGGTTGTGTACGTGTGATATACATACACTTTTTTGGGATCATATTTTCTATTCCGCTATTTAATCAAAAACCTTTGGGGATCAGTTAAATTGGGGGATAGTCTGTGTCGGTACGTGTGAGAGAGATCCACCTTTCCAAGTTGTTGGGGTTCATCTCATACTTCTGAAGGTTTGAGGGTGCTGCCTGTTCCATACCCCCCCTACTCCTCATCTAGCCTTTTAGGGGTACAAACAATAGTAATTGGGGCCTAGTGTGGTTGTGTACGTGCGAGATACATACACTTTTTTTGATCATATTTCCTACTCCGCTATTCAATAAAAACCTTTGAGGATCAATTGAATTGCGGGATAGTCTGTGTCGGTACGTGTGAGAGAGATCCACCTTTCCAAGTTGTTGGGGTTCATCTCATACTTCTGAAGGTTTGAGGGTGCTGCCTGTTCCATACTCCCCCTACTCCTCATCTAGCCTTTTAGGGGTACAAACAATAGTAATTGGGGCCCAGTGTGGTTGTGTACGTGTGATATACATACACTTTTTTGGGATCATATTTTCTATTCCGCTATTTAATCAAAAACCTTTGGGGATCAGTTAAATTGGGGGATAGTCTGTGTCGGTACGTGTGAGAGAGATCCACCTTTCCAAGTTGTTGGGGTTCATCTCATACTTCTGAAGGTTTGAGGGTGCTGCCTGTTCCATACCCCCCCTACTCCTCATCTAGCCTTTTAGGGGTACAAACAATAGTAATTGGGGCCCAGTGTGGTTGTGTACGTGTGATATACATACACTTTTTTGGGATCATATTTTCTATTCCGCTATTTAATCAAAAACCTTTGGGGATCAGTTAAATTGGGGGATAGTCTGTGTCGGTACGTGTGAGAGAGATCCACCTTTCCAAGTTGTTGGGGTTCATCTCATACTTCTGAAGGTTTGAGGGTGCTGCCTGTTCCATACCCCCCCTACTCCTCATCTAGCCTTTTAGGGGTACAAACAATAGTAATTGGGGCCTAGTGTGGTTGTGTACGTGCGAGATACATACACTTTTTTTGATCATATTTCCTATTCCGCTATTCAATAAAAACCTTTGAGGATCAATTGAATTGCGGGATAGTCTGTGTCGGTACGTGTGAGAGAGATCCACCTTTCCAAGTTGTTGGGGTTCATCTCATACTTCTGAAGGTTTGAGGGTGCTGCCTGTTCCATACCCCCCCTACTCCTCATCTAGCCTTTTAGGGGTACAAACAATAGTAATTGGGGCCTAGTGTGGTTGTGTACGTGCGAGATACATACACTTTTTTTGATCATATTTCCTATTCCGCTATTCAATAAAAACCTTTGAGGATCAATTGAATTGCGGGATAGTCTGTGTCGGTACGTGTGAGAGAGATCCACCTTTCCAAGTTGTTGGGGTTCATCTCATACTTCTGAAGGTTTGAGGGTGCTGCCTGTTCCATACTCCCCCTACTCCTCATCTAGCCTTTTAGGGGTACAAACAATAGTAATTGGGGCCTAGTGTGGTTGTGTACGTGTGATATACATACACTTTTTTTGGATCATATTTTCTATTCCGCTATTTAATTTAACTGGGCCTCCATGCGAGACCTGTGTGCCTTGTTGCGCTGTTTTGAGTACTCCACCAACATGGCCAGTGGCAATGACGCCGTTCTCAGCTTAACTATCCCACTTCCATGCCTCCTTGAAAAAACAATTCGGGCGATGATGGAAGAGGATGTGGCACAGGATGAGGAGGAGGAGGAGGATGAAGAGGTAACATTTCCAAGGCTTTCAGGGCAGTCATTCGCAAGGGGCTCCGAGGGTGGGTTCCTGCACACGCAAACGCCAGGGACGCAATTGTCCAGCAGGGGCACAGTTCTGGAGGATGAGGAGGATGAGGAGGAGGAGGAGCTGGAGGAGGAGATGGAACCATGTTCACAGCAGGGTGGCACCCAGGCCAGCTCATGGCCATCACTGGTGCGTGGCTGGGGGGATACAGAGGACACGGACGATACACCTCCCACAGAGGACAGCCTTTCGTTGCCTCTGGGCAGCCTGGCACACATGAGCGATTACATGCTGCAGTGTCTCCACAACGACCGCCGAGTTGCCCACATTCTAACTTGTGCTGATTACTGGGTGGCCACGCTGCTGGATCCCCGTTACAAGGACAACGTACCGTCCTTAATTCACTCACTGGAGCGCGATCGCAAGATGCGCGAGTACAAGCGCACGCTGGTAGACGCCATGCTGCTGGCATTCCCATCTGACAGCGGGGCCACAGTGGAAGCACAAGGCAGAGGAGGAGGAGGAGGAGGTCGCCAACGCAACCAGGGCACCGCCAGCACCTCAGAAGGCAGGGTTAGCATGGCCGAAATGTGGAAAAGCTTTGTCAGCACGCCACAACAAACAGCAGCACCAGCAGCTCAGATGGAACGTCTTAGCAGGAGGCAGCATTTTACCAACATGGTGGAGCAGTATGTGTGCACACGCCTACATGTAGTGAATGACGGGTCTGCCCCCTTCAACTTCTGGGTCTCCAAATTGGGCACATGGCTTGAGCTTGCCCTTTACGCCTTGGAGGTGCTGGCGTGCCCTGCAGCCAGTGTATTATCTGAACGGGTATTTAGCACGGCTGGGGGCGTTATAACAGACAAGCGCAGCCGCCTGTCCAGAGACAATGTGGACAAGCTCACGTTCATTAAAATGAACCAGGCATGGATCCCACGGGACTTTTCCGTACCTTATGCAGAATAGCAATGGATACCGACCTTACCCACCCATTGTTCCATTTTTGCTCTTTCTCACTCTTTTGGGGTGTACCCTCATTTAAAATTTTTGAAAAGAAGCAGTGTTGGCTACCTCGTCCTCCTCCTCAGGGCCAGATTAATGTAGGGGCTATTGGAGCTGCAGCTCCAGGCCCCTACCTTTTATATAGGCCCCGGGTTGGCCATATTCACTGTTACCGCTCTTCTGTCACTTGTAAACACAGAAGTCTGGCTTCTATGCTCGCTTCCCCAGGCAGCACCCTCAGAACCTCCCCACACAGCGTGAAGGCCGGACAAGGAGGGACAGTTGGCGATGCATGGATGTGTTTATGGGCTTCAGAGACAGCATCCCATGTTGAATTAGGCATGCATGGCTGCACCCTTCCTCCTCTGGGTGCATGGCAAGGCACGGCCCTTAAGGCCCTTCAAAATCCTCAGCACCAAGCCCATGATGCTGTTAATCCGGCCCTGGTCCTCCTCCACCGCCGCTTCCACCTACACCGCCCATAGGTGTGCGCAGCCTATTGCATTAAGGTGTGCACCCCAAAGTTGAAATACACATGCATGTGTTTGCCAGCAGGGAGAGTAATGTATCGGGGCCATGTACCTGTAGGCAAGGAGAAATAGAGCAGAGCAGGTCCCAGGGAGATCTTTCCCATCTCCTCACTGGCAATGCTATGTGCCCTAGGTGATTAGGGTGTGCCCAGGCACACCCAGCACACCCTGTGCGCACGCCTATGTCACCGCTAGGCTTGTGACGGTATCAGATTTTCATGCTGCGATTAATTGATTAAGGTTTTGCCACGGTATACGGTATTATCACGGTATTCTATTATTAAATTTAAATTATTAAATTTCCACCTCACTTCAATTTCATTGCTGAATTTAGGGGCTTTGGTTCACTTATGCACATTATTATATAGTCAGTCAGTACAGACTCTGTGAACCAGGCCTAAAATAGGTCATCAAGCAGTGTCTGGCCTAACTGGTGATAACTGGTTCTGGCGCTCGGCTCCGATCCGATGGCCTGGTCATTAAGAGGGCAAATCCTTGTGGTCAAGAAGTGGTTAAACCTGAAGGAGGTGTTGTTTATAAATTACTTTACTATTGCTTTAGGCCTGGTTCACATGTATGCGGGTTGGTGGTTCACATTTGCACAGGCATAGCAGCCCATTGATTTGAATGGGCTGCTATGCCCTCATTTTCCGCAGAAAAAAGGTGCATGCAGCATTTTTTTAAAATTCAGTGGCCTTGAAATCCATCCTGCTTTTGCACCATGCGACTAACCTGCAGTTCCTGCTCTGGCAAGCTTTCTGCATTTTTTGTATACGTGGGCACGGCATTTAAAAATAAACAGTTTGCGTGTGCAGCAACGGCAGGTAAGTCGCATGGTGCAAAAGAAGGATGGATTTCATGGCCACTGCATTTTTTTAAATTCTGCATGCACCTTTTTTCAGCTGAAAACGCAGGCATAGCAGCTCAAGCCCATTCACATCAATGGGCTGCTATGCCTGTGCAAATGTGGGCCCCCAACCCGCATACATGTGAACCAGGCCTAAAGCAATAGTAAAGTCATTAATTGGTTAAACCTGCAGGAGGACCGGTGTTTTTATCTATTAATGACTTTACTATTGCTTTAGGCCTGGTTCACATGTATGCGGGTTGGGGGCCCACATTTGCACAGGCATAGCAGCCCATTGATGTGAATGGGCTTGAGCTGCTATGCCTGCGTTTTCAGCTGAAAAAAGGTGCATGCAGAATTTAAAAAAATGCAGTGGCCATGAAATCCATCCTTCTTTTGCACCATGCGACTTACCTGCCGTTGCTGCACACGCAAACTGTTTATTTTTAAATGCCGTGCCCACGTATACAAAAAATGCAGAAAGCTTGCCAGAGCAGGAACTGCAGGTTAGTCGCATGGTGCAAAAGCAGGATGGATTTCAAGGCCACTGAATTTAAAAAAAAATGCTGCATGCACCTTTTTTCTGCGGAAAATGAGGGCATAGCAGCCCGTTCAAATCAATGGGCTGCTATGCCTGTGCAAATGTGGGCCGCCAACCCGCATACATGTGAACCGCCAACCCGCATACATGTGAACCACCAACCCGCATACATGTGAACCAGGCCTAAAGCAATAGTAAAGTCATTAATAGATAAAAACACCGGTCCTCCTGCAGGTTTAACCACTTCTGGATCGCAAGGATTTGCCCCTTTAAAGACCAGGCCATCGGATCAGAGCGCCAGGACCAGTCATCACCAGGTAGGCCAGACACTGCTTGATGGCTATATAATAATGTAATGTGGGCTGCTAGGCGTGTGTGTGTGTATATATATATTTATTAGAGCTGCACGATTCTGGCCAAAATGAGAATCACGATTTTTTAGCTTGGAATAAAGATCACGATTCTCTCACGATTCTCTGTGTAACAAAAAAAAAAAAAATTGGGATAACTTTACTGTTACGTTTTTTTTTTTTTTTTTATTCATTAAAGTCTAATCATTGCGTTTGAAAGACTGCTGCGCAAATACAGTGTGACATAAAATATTACAACAATCGCCATTTTATTCTGTAGGGTCTCTGCTAAAAAAATATATAAAATGTTTGGGGGTTCTAAGTACTTTTCTAGCAAAAAAAAAACTGATTTTAACTTGCAAACAGCAAGTGTCAGAAAAAGATCCAGTCTTTAAGAGGTTAAACTTCCTTTCTCCCTGGCAGATGGAAGGAAAAGATACAAATGTAATCATTTTTGTTTATAGTTAGGAGACTTAATGCTGAAAGGTGTTAGCTGAGTGAGTGAATGAGTCATCCAGCTCACTGAAATGTATCAATTCACAAGTCAGGCAGACTTGACAGAGAAACTCGGTATTTTAAAAATGCCACAATAACAATACCGTGGCTATGCAATACCGCGATATATCGAATTACCGAAAACCGGCATATGTCTAGTCACCGCCACATCCACCACCACCTCAACCTCCCTCCTACTCCATATGGGCCTCGTCCTTCAGAGATGAAGAAGAACATTGTTTTATTTTTCTGTTTTTTTTTGTTGTTTTAAGTTATTTCCCTATCCACATTTGTTTGCAGAGCACTTGCCATGCTCTTAATTACGTTTTGCTGCCATTTGCAGCACTCTAGCCCTTTCCTTTGGTGTTTTAGAGCCATTTTAGTGCCTTAAAGTTCGGGTCCCCATTGACTTCAATGGGGTTCGGTGTCCGGGAAAAGTTCGGTAAAAGTCCGGGACACGGACCCGGACTTTTTTTTAAAGTTCGGCCGAACCCGTCGAACACGGACATCTAGGTGTTCGCTCAACCCTACTCAGGAGCTGAAACAATGAGATTCCAACTTTACAGAATACTCCATAGCAGTACACTGTGTGTTTCCCCCATAGTGCTTACATCAGGGGTGTGGTGATGCTACCTTACTTCCTGTCAGTACCGTCACCTCAATTTCTGTCAGTACAGTAACCTACCTTCCTAATAGTACCATCATCCTACTTTTTGACAGTACCATCACCTTACTTGCTGTCAGCACCGTCACCTCACTTCCTGTCAGCACCGTCACCTCACTTCTTGTCAGCACCGTCACCTCACTTCCTGTCAGTATCATCACCTCACTTCCTGTCAGTACCGTCACCTCACTTCCTGTCAGTACCGTCACCTCACTTCCTGTCATTACTGTCACTTCACTTCCTGTCAGTGCCGTCACCTCACTTCCTGTCAGTACCGTCACCTCACATTCTGTCAGTACCATCATCATACTTCCTGTCAGTACTGTCACTTCACTTCCTGTCAGTGCCGTCACCTCACTTCCTGTCAGCACCGTCACCTCACTTCTTGTCAGTACTGTCACCTCACTTCCTGTCACTACTATCATCTTACTCCCTGTCACTACCATCACCTCACTTCCTGAGGAAGGGTCCGTCCAGACCCAAAGCATACTTCAAAAATAGAAAGAGATAGCCTGGCTGCTGCACACTTGACCTGGCCCGAATGGTTAGAAGGTAAAAGCAGCCTCAGCTCAGTTCATCTAGATCAAGACTCCAACATGTTTCGTCCCGCCCTCAGAGCTTTATCATGGAGATATCAAGCACTACACTCAGGAGCTGAAACAATGAGGTTGCAATAATTTTACAGAATACTCCATAGCAGTACACTGTGTGTTTCCCCCTATAGTGCTTACATCAGGGGTGTGGTGATGCTACCTTACTTCCTGTTAGTACCGTCACCTCAATTTCTGTCAGTACTGTAAGCTACCTTCCTAACAGTATCATCACCCCACTTCCTGTCAGTACCATCACCCCACTTCCTGTCAGTACCGTCACCTTACTTCCTGTCAGTACCGTAACCTCACTTCTTGTCAGTACTGTTACCTCACTTCCTGTCAGTACGGACACCTCACTTCCTGTCAGTACTTTCACCTCACCTCAAAAGAGCGATAATTTTGAAAAAAATTAATAAAAAACAATATTTTTCCCATTCTGCTATATAACATTGTCAAAAAAAAAAAATCAAAATCAAAATGTTTTAACATTTTAGGTCAATTTGTTTTCTGCTACATATTTTTGGTAAAAGAAATCACAATAAGCGTATTTTGATTGGTTTGCACAAAAGTTATCACGTCTACTAACTACGGGAAAGATTTATGTCATTTTTATTTTTTTTTTACTAGTAATGGCAGCGATCTGCAATTTTTAGCGGGACTGCGACATTGCGGCAGACAGATCAGACCCCTAACTGACATTTTTGACACTTTTGGGGGTACCAGTGACATTACTACAGTAATCAATGCTAAAAATATGCACTGTCACTGTAATAATGACACTGGCAGGGAAGGGGTTAACCCAGGGGTGATCAAAGGGTTAAGTGTGAGACTAGGGGAGTGTTTTCTAACTGTATGGAGGAGGGACTTGTGAAATGACCACAGAGATCTGTGATCCTATAAAGCAGGATCACAGGCGCTCTGTGTTCATTCCAGAGAGAACAACGGTCAGCTGTGTTTACAACAGCAGACCGTTGTTTTCTCTCAGCGGGGAGCAATCGCGGCTGCTCTGCAGCAATAGCTGCCACCGGCCCCATGGATCGGCATCTCCGCTGCCTAGTGGGGGTGGGTGCGTGCCGCCGCCGGCGCACACACTCGCCCCCAGGAGCGCTCCCGCGAACCAACGTACCCATACGTCGGTTTGCGCAGCCGAGCCAGCCTGCCGCAGTATATCTGCGGCGGGCGATCAGTAAGTGGTTAACATATAACAGATATGTAATTGTAAATGATAAATACATGTAACCTCATGAAATAGCAAACATTACTCTGTAAAATTCATTCAGAACAGCATTTGTTAGCAAAAGAAAAAAACAAACTATTATTCTCCCTGGAGAAGAGACGCCTGAGAGGGGACATGATAGCAATTTATAAATATCTCAAAGGTGATTAGGGATGATCGAACTTTTGAAAAGTTCGTTTCGACCAGAACACCCGAACTTCCCGAAAGTTTGGGTCCGGATTCCAGAACCCCATTGAAATCAATGGGACCCGAACTTTGGTAAACAAAAAACACCATTTTGAAGCCCTAAAACCCAATAAATGCCACTAAAAAGTGCCTAGGGTTCTGGGTCATACCCCAGGGACTATTAATCACACAAAAAAAAGTTCTTAAAAATTGTCGTTTTTGATAGAGAGCCAATTATTGAAAAAATTATTGAAAAAAAAAAGCGATTTCTTTGGATTTAGTGTCCGGGTGGTCTAAAAAGTGTACCTGTGAAGTTTCAGCTCTGTAGCATGTCCAGAACCAGAAAAAAAAAAATATTGTTTGTCTTAGAATTGCAGTAGAGCAGGAATAGGGCTCCGCTACTTTCACACCTGGGCGTTTTTGTTTCAGGCGTTTATTGGGCTTTTCTGTGGACGTCTTTGGAGGCAGGCATGACATCTGAACTTCTGTGTAGGGGTATATATACACACACATATATGTATATATACACATACACACATATAGGTGTGAAAGTAGCGGAACCCTATGCCTGCGCTAATGAAATTATTTGCAGGGATGTGGCTCCGCTCCAATCACACTTATATATGTGTATGTGTATATATACATATATGTGTGTGTGTATATATACCCCTATACAGAAGTTTAGATGTTATGCCTGCCTCCAAAGATGTCCAAAAAATGCCCAATAAACGCCTGCAACAACACACCTGGGCGTTTTTGTTGCAGGCGTTTATTGTGCATTTTTTGGGCGCCTTTGGCAGGCATAACATCTGAATTTCTGTATAGGGGTATATACACACACACACATATATGTATTTATACACATAGACACATATAGGTGTGAAAGTAGGGGAACCCTATGCCTGCGCTAATGAAATTATTTGCAGGGATGTGGCTCCGCTCCTATCACACCTATATGTGTCTATGTGTATATATACATATATGTGTGTGTGTATATATACCCCTATACAGAAGTTCAGATGTCATGCCTGCCTCCAAATACGCCCAAAAAATGCACAATAAACGCCTGCAACAAAAACGCCCAGGTGTGTTGTTGCAGGCGTTTATTGGGCATTTTTTGGGTGTCTTTGGAGGCAGGCATAACATCTGAACTTCTGTATAAGGGTATACACACACACACACACACACACACACACACTAGTGATGTCGCGAACATAAAATTCGCTGTTCGCGAACGGCGAACGCGAACATCGGCGAATGTTCGCGAACCGGCGAACATTGCGAACCGCCATAGACTTTAATAGGCAGGCGAATTTTAAAACCCACAGGGACTCTTTCTGGCCACAATAGTAATGGAAAAGTTGTTTCAAGGGGACAAACACCTGGACTGTGGCATGCCGGAGAGGGATCACACAAAAAAAAGTTCTTAAAAATTGTAATTTTTTGATAGAGAGCCAATTATTGGAAAAATTAAAAAAAAATAAAAAAATTCTTTGGATTTAGCATCTGGGGGGTCTAAAAAGTGTACCTGTGAAGTCTCAGCTCTGTAGCATGTCCGGAACCAGAAAAAATTATGAATTAGGGCTAGGGTTAGGGTTAGGGTTATTTTTATGGCTAGGCTTAGAGGGTTAGGGTTAAGGTTAGAGGGTTAGGGTTATGGTTAGAGGGTTAGGGTTAGGTTTAGTGTTAGGGGCAAGGGTTAGGGTTACGGTGAGATACTTAGGGTTAGAGTTAGTAGCCCTACCCCTACCCCTCTAACTCTAACCCTAAGCACTAAAAATAACCCTAACATTAGCCCTGACCCTAACCCTAACCCTAACCCTAACCCTAACCCTAGCCCTAACCCTGATTCTATTTCTTTTTTCTGGTTCTGGACATGCTACAGAGCTGAAACTTCACAGGTACACTTTTTAGACCCCCCAGACAATAAATCCAAAGAATTTTTTTTTTTTTAAGTTTTTTTTTTTTTTTAAGTTTTCCAATAATTGGCTCTCTATCAAAAATGACAATTTTTAAGAACTTTTTTGTGTGATTTAGTGTCTAGGGGGTCTAAAAAGTGTACTTGTGAAGTTTCAGCTCTGTAGCATGTCCAGAACCAGAAAAAAAAATAATTTTTCAGTAGAGCAGGGATGGTGGGAACCCCTTTTACACCTATATGATCTTTTTTTCCTGGTTCTGGACATGCTGCAGAGCTGAAACTTCACAGGTACACTTTTTAGACCCCCCAAACAATAAATCCAAAGACATTTTTTTTTGTTAAGTTTTTTTTTTTTTCCAATTATTGGCTCTCTATCAAAAATGACAATTTTTAAGAACTTTTTTTGTGTGATTTAGTGTCTAGGGGGTCTAAAAAGTGTACCTGTGAAGTTTCAGCTCTGTAGCATGTCCAGAACCAGAAAAAAAAAGATAATTTTTCAGTAGAGCAGGGATGGTGGGAACCCCTTTTACACCTATATGATCTTTTTTTCTGGTTCTGGACATGCTACATATATATATATATATATATTAAAAAAAATACTCAAATACTAGCCCTCAAAGGGGCTTTTGGGGACAATATATATATATATATTATATATATATATATATATATATATATATATATATATATATATATATATATATATCACAGAACAAAAAAAATTACACAAATACCAGCCCTCAAAAGGGCTTTTGGGGACAATATATATATATATATATATATATATCACAGAACAAAAAAATTACACAAATACCAGCCCTCAAAAGGGCTTTTGGGGACAATATATATATATATATATATATATATATATATATATATATATATATATATATACAAAAAAAACCTCAAATACCAGCCCTAGGAAGGGCTTTTTGGGGTGCTGTCCTTACAGCAGGAGTGTACCAAGAACACTGGCTAACAAGACCGGGAACTGTCCCCAGCTATAACAGCAGCAGCAGCACCAGCACTTTCCCTGCTCTCAGTAACACAGAAATGATCTAAGATGGATGCTGCCCTTGCTTATTTATAGGAGGTGGGAGGGTGTGGGAGGGAGGTATGCTGATTGGCCTGGAATGTGTCTGCTGACTGTGATGTTCAGGGTCAAAGTTTGCCTCAATGATGATGTATAGGAGGCGGACCGAACATCGCATATGTTCGCCCGCAGCGGCGAACGCGAACATGCGAAGTTCGCCGGGAACTGTTCGCCGGCGAACAGTTCTGTACATCTCTAACACACACACACATATATGTATATATACACATACACACATACAGGTGTGATAGGAGCAGAGCCCTATCCCTGCAAATAATTTCATTAGCGCAGGCATAGGGTTCCGCTCCTTTCACACCTATATGTGTGTATTTGTATATATACATATATGTGTATGTGTATATATACATATATGTGTGTGTATATATAACCCTACACAGAAGTTCAGATGTCATGCCTGCCTCCAAAGACGTCCACAAAAAAGCCCAATAAACGCCTGAAACAAAAAAGGCCAGGTGTGAAAGTAGCGGAGCCCTATCCCTGCTCTAATGCAATTCTAAGCCAAACAATCTTTTTTCTATGGCGGTCACCCTGGCATGGATGAGTTCGGGCACCCTGCCATAGCAGTCAGAGTCAGTTCACCCTACACTACACTATGGTCACCCTGACACTTAACACTTTCCCTACAGAAACTAGATTTTTGAATCTAACTATAGTGGAATATAGTACCCTAACTACACTAGATATCCCTTTCCTCACACTAATAATTGCTAAATGACAATTTTGAAGCAGGAGTAACAGAACTGCTTCCACTCTCTTCCACAGCCCCTGTATTACAGTGCTAGAGATTTGGCGGGGCTATCTTATATACTGGGGGGCGTATTCACTACTGATTGGCCTCTGGACCCCCTAGTCACTCCATTCACATTCCTAGCATCCTCCTGCCCCCTCAATTGGCTTTTACTAATGTTTCTGGTCCAATCACAGGCTTTTAAAGCCCAGTTCCTGTCCCATTGCATTTTGGTCGGTTCTGGTTGCCGAATTCCGAACTTTTTCCGTAAAAAGTTCGGAATTCGGCCGAATTTCGAACAGTCAATGTTCGGGTCGAACCGATGGTCGACCCGATCCATTCGATCATCCCTAATGGTGATCTCGGCATAGAAAAAAATCTTTTTAGTTGGAAGGATTGCATGAGGACTCGAGGGCATACAATGCGATTAGAGGAGAAGTGTTTTAACCTCAGGCAACGTGGGGGTTCTTTACTGTTAGGGCTACAAGATTGTGGAATTCTCTACCACAAGAGGTGGTTTCTGCGGGAAGTATGATTGCTTTAAAAAAACTCTTGGATGTGCATCTCAAGAATCAGAACATTCAGGGGTATGAAAGATGATTACGGCCACACACGCCTACACAGGTTGAACTGGATGGACTATTGTCTTTATTCAACCTCACCTACTATGTAACTATGTAACTACGCACAATAATTGTAATAAAAATAAATAGCCACACACGAGGTAGAGCACACCCCAAATTTATTGGCATACATGTACATACATGATCATAGCTAAATACTGCAGTGCAGTTTTATATAGGAAACGAATTGGCAATTGCCAGTTATGGAAACATGACTATGCCGATTTGGAATTCACTAATGCATATTCGCCTATTTGTACGCCTACTTTTCCGTTCACATGTTCACCTAGTTGAGGTCTCAGTTGTTTTAATTTGGAGTAATTAAAGGTAGAATGACTATTTCTTCTCTATTCTTAGTGAATTAGTCCCTAAGTGATTCTTCTGGTTTGATGTAATGTCTGGTGGGAGGAACCACTACACCCAGCATGGGACAAGGCTTCCAATAAACCTAAAGTGTCTGATACCAGTGGTGTCCAGAGCCCATCAAGAGAGTAAAAATTACATTCAACATCCACTGGAGAACTAAGAATGAAATGTTTAAATTTAACAATGTTCATTCTCAATACACTAGCAAAATACTAAATTTAACAATAATAGAGATAATGATATAACTACTGGTAACCCAGTGTTGCTCCATACATATTGTGGCACTTTTCCACTGCAAGTACCGACTTCGCTCTACTCGGCCCTGCTTGGCCCTGCTTGGCCCTGCTTGGAACGGTTCGGTACGGTATGGTATGGTTTGCTTTTCCACTAAAGTAGTACTAAAGTTTAGTGGGTGGGATAACAACGGGGTGGGTGGGATAACAACGGGGTGGGTGGGATTCTCTGACCAAATCAGTGGCTAGTAGTGACTGCATGCAAAGGATTGTGGGATATGGTACCGGGTATGGTACCACTTGGAACCACAATCGAGGTGGTACTGTTTTTGAGAGCCGTACCGTTCGGTTCCATGCAGTGGAAAAGCGCAGCCGTACCGTACCGAACCGTTCCAACACCGTACCATGCGGTACCAGCAGTGGAAAAGCACCAAAGCGAGCCGAACCGTTCGGTTCCATGCAGTGGAAAAGCGCCATTAGTGAATAACTGTTTTTGTATTCAGGTCAGGTCTGAACAGAATTATGTAACATTTTGGGAAAAATATACAGCCAAGAAGTCCAGAACTTGAGGCCATTATAGCAAAAACCTCCACAGTCACCATGTATTTCCCTCTGGTGCTCAGATAGGCCGGGATCATGGAAATCCAGACACTGCAGAACACCAGCATGCTGAAGGTGATGTACTTGGCCTCATTAAAACTGTCCGGTAATGTCCTGGCTAAAAAAGCAATAATGAAGCTCACAGCTGCCAGAAGCCCCATATATCCCAGGACAGAGTAGAAGCCGATAACGGAACCCTCATTACACTGAATGATGATCTTCCCCTGATAAGAGTGAGTGTCCCGATCCTGGAAGGGGGGAGAAATAGACAACCACGTGACACAGATTATGACTTGGACCAGTGAGAAGACACAAATGATAACACTGGGCAGTTTGGCTCCCATCCATTTCCTCCAGGGACTCCCAGGTTTGGTGGCTTTAAAAGCAATACACACCATGATACTTTTGGAAAGTAGAGAAGAGACGGCAACTGAGAAGATGACACCAAAAGTGGTCACACGCAGCATGCAGGTCACATCTACTGGATGGCCGAAGAACAAGAAGACACAGAGGAAGCTCAGCATGATGGAGACCAGGAGAAGATAGCTCAGGTTCCGGTTATTAGCTTTAACAATGGGGGTGTCCTGGTAATGTATAAAAATCCCCAATATTATACCAGACAGAAGACAACAGAGGATGGAGACAGCTGAAAACACTGAAACAATGGTATCATCAGTGTAGGAGAGAAACTCCACCGATTTTGGAATACACCGATCCTTCTTCTCATTTGGCCATTCTTCATCAGAACATTTCATGCAGTGTTCCCTGTCTGCAGGAAGAACAATACAAACACAATGAGCATCGGAGTCAGAACTTCTGAGAAATCTATTTTCTTGTCTTGTCTCACAGCTAGCAATGGGATATCCATCAGTACATTGCAGGAGAGAAAAGAAAATATAATAGATAAAAATCTATCTATCTATCTATCTATCTATCTATCTATCTATCTATCTATCTATCTATCTATCTATCTATCTATCTATCTATCTATCTATCTATCTATCTATCTATCTATCTATCTATCTATCTATCTATCTATCTATCTATCTATCTATCTATCTATCTATCTATCTATCTATCTATCTATTATCAACTCCTATAGGCAAGTGGTAAAAAAAAAAAAAAGGAATGTTGTACAAGCAGAAAAGTGATAATGGGGAGTTAAATCTGCCAGCCATTCCCTCTCAGTGTTCGACTGCTGAAATCACCGTATGTCAGTGCCAAAAGCCATTGTATCTGATCGCTGCCAAAGCAGTTCAATGTCATCATACCAGTGCAGTCAGTCTCATCAACACTAAAAAAAAAAACTCTCCTGCGCTCAAGTGGTGTGTGATGAGGGAAAATGAGTGTTCAATGGTCTTTGTTGGCATCACTTGTGGTCTTGCTGCCCTCTCAGGACCAAGGGTATCCAAAAACACTCAAAAACAACAACAAGAGAGGGGCGCACTGACCTTGTGCATTACCCCTAAAAAGGTTTATTAAAATCCAAAATAATACACATTACACTCACAAACAATTGTAGATAGCACACATGTAAACATGATCGGACAAAAGATCTCCAAGATAGCCAAGGCACTCCACTGTGCTGGATAGCATGCTAGTGTTGGCACCAATCTGCTATGGCTGACGCATTTCAAGGGTGAACCCTCTTCCTCAGAGCCAAAGAGTGCTATTGCTCTGAGGAACAGGGTTCACCCTCGAAACGCGTCAACAATAGCAGATTCGTGCCGTATCCAGCACTGTGGAGTGCCTTGGCTACCTTGGAGATCTCACCATGAGGACTTTGTAATTGGCCTAGACTAATGTGTTGTTTATAATCCCCCAGTGCACCATGTCTGACCATCGGGCCCAATCTAACCCCTCTATCGCCTCTCCCTAATCTGTCTCCCATGCTCTTTGATACGGTAGTTTACCCACAGGGGTAAAGAGAAAGGAATGCAATTCTGAAATGCTACCCTTCTTTCCGGGCCACCTCATACATCAATTTTCATTAAAAGGTTCTCGAGATTTCATACACAGTGCATTTGAGGGTGTGTAAAATTTGGTGGTAGCAAAAAAGTTTAGAGTGTGGCAGTTTCATATTTTTCTGCAGATATGCAAGTGTTTTGATTCCACTAGGTCCTATCAGATATACAATCTTGCACAGTCCCTTATTAATCCACCAGGAAAACTCCTGACGTGATTGAGAGGGGCCACAGGCATATGAGGGAATCGAATAAGGGAAAGTTTGCAGGCCATGTCCCAGAGCCTAAGGGAATGTGACAAAGTGGGGCTCATAATGGCCCTACGATCCTTGGAGGGGTGCCATAATAGGAGGTTGAAGTGATGTGGAGAACCCGCCTGAGCCTCAAGTGTGATCAAGTCAAGTCTATAATGCGAGGAATCAATTGAGCTGTATCTTTGAATGTGGGGAACCCCCCCAATCCCCTTTATATTTAGGAAAATACATAACACAAACTGAATCGGCAAATCGACACCCATTAGAGCTCCAAATAAATAAAAAAAAAAATAACAACTGTACATTCTTCAAATAGAGAAGGAGTATGGGAAAAGGCAGTCACTGAAATACAACATCCTGGGAAGAACTGTCATCTTGAGAGCTGCTATTCTACTGTAGTGGAAATTAATAGGGCTTGGAACATAGAAACCCGCTTCAGTGCGCTCAAGATTATTACGCACCAAGCTCCATTAATAGCTTGTACTGAAAAGGACAAATGCACCGCTCTCCTGTATAACGATTTACCAAGCGCTCAGCGACAAAGAAAGGAACAGACGCGCTGGGTCATTTTGATGCCATCTGCCGGGTCTCTCTCCATTGGATATGTATGTGTGTGCATGTGTGTAAGAGTAAGTGTTTGTGTGTGAGAGTTCATGTGTGAGAGTTTATGTGTCTCTCCATGGATGAAATGGCTGTGTGAGCTGTTATGTGAGCTTGTGTCTGTGTGTGTGTGTGTGTGTGTGTGTGTGTGAGCTTCCTGTGTCCTCTGTCCTCTGTGTGTCTTCTGAGCAGGGCTGGTTTATTTACAGCAAGTGAGCAAAAGGAAGTTACAAGGAGTGGCTTCACAACCACCAATCACAGACATGTATACATTCAAAAAACACAATAGAAGCTGTGGAGTACACGCCCATAGATGGACACGAATGAACAAAAGGCTCAACTGCCATAAGAAGCACATGGATTTTCATTGTTCATTCATGTCAATCCATAAACATGGGTCCATTACTTGTTGGTGGGTCTTCATCAAACATGATTCATATACAAACCATTTTTGATAGTGACCATTCTATTTGTTCCAGTTGATGAGGCTTTATCTGCATAAGATAATAGCAGCAGCCCCCCTTAGTCACACAGATCGAATGTGACTATAAGAAGCCATCTATTAATCTTGGTAAAATAAGAATTTTCGTATCACAGACATATCTCAGCAGCGCAGGGCCCTGAATCGCAGACATAGATCTGTGCGATAGACTCTCTTTGCTACAAGTATTTTGCCATCTCATCCATTGGAAGATTTTCACCAGCAAGTCTTTCCTGCAATGACAGTTAAAGCGATAATCACTGTAAATGGTGATTATCAGTAAAACTTGACACTGGGAGACATTATGACTATTTAAACTAAAGAAATGTCTATCAAAATTTCCACAACACTACCCAACCAGGAGAGGGCAGACTTTTACCAAAGTTTTAAATCTGCTTCTACAGAGGAGTATAAAGGCACATAGTTGGCTTGAAGGAGCAAAGAAACATCAGAGGTGAGCTTCACTCCCAAAATACGAAAGCTGATGAACACACTATTTAAACAAGAAGTAGGCTTTGATATTTGTCATGAGTGGGGTAGAGAGATGAATATTAGGCGCCAATTTAGCTTGATTCACCATCAGGCCAGAGATAGACCCAAAATTGGATAACAGTTTAAACAAATTAGTCAGGATTACCCCAATTCCGTAACTAACATTAGCAGATCATCTGCAAAAAAAGGCACATTTACTTATACTAACAATTCCTTTGATGTCTGGATTTGTTCTAATTGCTATTGGCAGTGTTTCAACAGCAATAATGAACAACAGCAGAGAAAGGGGGCAGCACTGCCTAGTGCCTGTCCTAATGTGTATAATATTCAAATTGTATCTGTAAGCGACTACAATAGCAGATGGATTGGAATATAGGGCTCCATGAACAGTAAGAAACTTCGGACCAAAATTCTGGAGATGCAGAACATGGAAAAGAAAGGGCCAGGACAGGGAATCAAAGTCCTTATGCAGGTCCAAAGAAAGAAACATTCTGTGCCATGTCCCCAATTTATCCCAGTCAGAGTGTAACAGAGATATCAAGTCCACAGCCCGTCAATTCTAATCCGCTGCCTGGCGGCCCAGGAAAAGCCACCATAAATAATGTGTATGTAGTTAGCTAGAACTTTGTTAAGAAGTTTAGCATATATGAGGTGTGTAAAAAAAGTCTGGTGAATGGTATCAGAAAACAAACAAAACAGAAGATACAAACAAATTATAATATACTCTTCCTGTAAGTGGGACAAAGCAAGTGAGGCAATTGGAGCACACCTGCTGATGGGCGGGATGTGAGTAACATCCCGTGCTACCAGTAGTTATGGATTCCTCCAGAGTGTTGCTTCCACCCTTCCTCGCTGTACATACAAATAGGAGTGGTGTCGCCGTGTGTCCACGCCCTCCGTTGAAGTCAGCCAATGACGAAACACGTTAGAGCGTGGACACGCGGTGACCATACCAACGTGACGATCCGGACGTCTGACGTCACGCCGAACCCGGAAGTCCTACGGCGGTGGTAGCCGCGGCTTCGCATCCGCAACGGGACAGCGGGAGCCGTACAGGTAGCCCGGATTGGAAACATTAATAAATCATTGGATGCTTTCTTTTTAATCTTGTTTGTGAGTGCATTTTTTGTTGGATTTGCTCTGAATAAATGTGTGTTGACGGAATTACACTATGAGAGCATTTTTTCATTTGCATATTATATAACATCCATGGAGTGATCCAGCCATCATCTTTGTGGAGATCCTGAGCTGTGTCAGAGGGATTTATCCTCCTGAGTGTACATCTTGTTTGGCTTTATACCCCCCTCAGTGAGGTACGTGGGCACTGCTTGGGGGGCATGCCGGTGTGGTGAAGGTGCACAATTATTTAAATAAGAGCACGTGAATACCTTACACAGGATATTATCACCATAGATGGTGCCAGCAGGCTGGACTGTCCCTCTCTCTTTTTTGAATATGACGCATTATGGACTATGTGATCAGTTGTAAAGCGCTGTTAGCGTTTACATGTGATTTTATTATATGTACACACCATTTTATTATACAAACAAACTACCTTTATCGGCCTTCAAAATAATCACTGGCCTTCAAAATAATCACCATCCTTCCCAACTGACTTTTGGCAAAGTTCATTAAGCTTTTGGAAACTGTCAGCAAAGGCCTCTTTAGCAATTAATCTCAGAACCGCTGTCACACATTCTTGGATTGCCTCCACATCCACAAAACATTGTCTTGACCTTGGACTTTTGCAAGCGACTCTTTTTGGGTTGCGGGTAATACAGTGAACGCCTTTCCATCGTTTGCTTCTTGGATTCCGGATTGAACTGGTAGCACCAGGTCTCCTCCCCTGAGACAATGGTTTGCAGAGAGAATGGATCCTGATCACAATGGTAATGAAATCTCCAGAGGTTTTCATCTGTTTTGCTTTCTTTTTGTCTGTCAGCTTGTGCGGCACAAACCGGGAACAGATTTTACACCCACCCACATCTTTGCGGACGATGGTGTGCATTGTGTCTTTGCTAATGCTCAATTCCTTCACCATCAATTGTAGAGTCAGCCACCGATCTTGTGCCAGCATTTGTCTTACTCGATCAATCATGTCTGGGTTTCGGCTTGTTGAAGACCGACCAGAATGTGGCTCATCCTCGTCGTTTCCTTCCTGTCACAAAAGCATTTGAACCAGACGTAAGTACATTTTCTGTTCACGGCTTTCGTCCCATACACTTGCACCATAATTTCATCTGTCTTTATTGCCGTTTTCCCCAATTTGTAGTAGAACGTGATGTTCACTCATGCTCTATTGCCCTATTGCACTGTGACCCTACCTCTCACACTACTTTAGACTATCACACTTAGGTTATCTGTATTAACATGTTGGTAAGGTAGGTGGATGCTTTAAAGGAACAGAAGGAGGCAGGACATCAGCTGGATGTGATTAATACAGAAGATGCTTAAAGGGAATATACAATGTTTGTTTCTGTTTTATTTCAATCATTATTTAATGGAGATCAAGTACAACTATATGACAAACATAAGAAAATAAGTCTTCATCCTCGCATTGAATCCATACAGAATACAGACCATTGGAGAATACAACACTCTTTCTGAACTGGTCAAATAATGGGGAGGACTAAATGGTGGAAAGGGTTCATTATTCTTTTAGTCCTTCACTATCTATTGGAGTTTCCAGGGTTGAGAAGGCTGGTCCTTGGTGGGTACTACCACAGCAAACTTAGTAAAATGATCCACAAAGATTTGGGCATAGCAAAATCCAGAGGGGGAAGTGTAAGCTGTAAGGAAGTCCATCGTCACCAGCTCGAAGGGTTCCAAGGTGGTGATAGACATTGAGGTGGTCTTTTCTAGATAAGCTTTGTGCATGGTGCAGACTGCACATTCCTGGCAAGCCTATTGCACCCACTCCACCAGTCATGGGCAAAAGCCCCTGACCAAGGTTTTGGTACAATCTGCCCCAAAATATCCACTAGAGGCATGTGCAGCACTCGACAGACCTTGAGAATGTGCGACTGGGGAGACTACAATTTGTAGAATGTCCCGCTGTTGAGTGGAAATGTGTGTTTGCTGATACAGTACAGTCAGTCCCACTGCTTCAGGGTTGCTCTCACTGTGTCTGGCAACCTCTTTGGCACTCCCGCAAGGATGGTCTATGCCGGGGTAAAAGGAAACACTGTACCTGTGCAAGGTCAGGGTCCTTTTACTTGATCAGGGCCCACTCCTCAAGGTTGTGGATTTCAGTGGTCCCAGCATGGGAGTTTGGTTGTTGCCCCCTGAGGAAACAGGAGGAGGTGTATGTGGCTAGAACCTGGATACCTCCAAGTGCTCCCGACTTAAGTCTATGCCCTCCCCTGGGCGTTCAACCAGATAGCAGGAGAGAGCATCCGCATGAACGTTAAACTGACCAAGTTTACATTTTTTATCTTGGTTGGTGACCCTTCCTCTGTTCCAATGCTGCCAACTTGGCTTTTCCAGGCAGGTGAGGGGGTTATTGTCTATGAGGACCTTGATCTCCACTGCCGCAAGGTAATCGGCAAACGTATCCGTGATGGCCCACACCAGAGATATTAATTTTAGTTTAAATGAGCTGTAATTGTGGGGGTTCCGCTCTGTGGGCCACAGACTGCAAATTGTGTAGGCGATCACTCTTTCACATCTATTCGGTTCCTGGGTGGGGATGGCCCCCAGGCCTTGTAAACGTTCATCCTTATATACTCTAATAAGGGGTTGAGTAATCGGTGTATGCCAAGAGAGGAACAGAAATCATTAGCTTCTGTGCATTAAATGCTTGCCTTTGTGGTTTTCGCCATTGGGACTGGATTGACAGGGAGGATCCCCACTTTTCTGGGATGTCTAAACAACAGCTGGGTAGGAGGTGCGGTGATCTGTGTGAATTTGGGGAATGAACCATCTGTAGTATCCCACAAGTCCTAGGAAAGAGAATAGTTTGTGACAGTTTTGTGGGGAAGCCACTCCCATACCGCCTGGGCCTTGGCCGGGTCTGGGGAGACCCCTCCAGCTTCCACAACATGCCCCAGATATTGAATTCTCTGATACACCAGTCGGCACTTGCTGGGCTTCAATTTCAAACCGTATTGGGCCAGACAGGTGAACATCTGGTCCAGGTGTGATATGTGGTCCTCTAATGATTTAGAGAAAATAATGATACCATCAAGATAGATTAGCACATTCTTGAAGTTGTAGTCCCCCAAACACTTATCCATCAACCGTTGGAAGGTACTTGCGGCATTGTTAAGCCCAAAGGGCATACGATTTAACTCAAACAGTGATAAAGGCAGTTTCTCCCAATCTTGTTCCCTCACTGGGACTTGCCAGTAGCCGCTCACCAAGTCAAGCGTAGAAAAGTGTTGGGCCTGGCCCAGTGCCATGATTAATTCCTCTACCCTAGGTAGGTGATAGGCATCCTGGTAGATGAAGGAATTCAACTTGCAATAGTCCACACAGAACTGCAAGCTGTCATCTTTCTTCCGTCAATGAGCTGTGACTCTCTTGGAATACCCCACTCTGAAG